>NC_139821.1:9265490-9297871 GCF_963457635.1 Microchirus variegatus
TTTAGGATTCCTTTAACAAGGTTATACAAACTCATCATATTGTTGATTGATTGATTGATTGATAGATATTGTACATGTAACCACAGCATAGAGCAGTGTTTCCCAACCCTGGTCCTCAGGGAACACTTCCCTGCCATGTTTTATATGTTGCCCTGTGCCAAAAACATCTGACTTTTTTTTTTTTATTAAATGTAATGTTTCATCCAAATCAGGTGTTTTTCGGAGCAGGGCAACATGTAAAACATGGCAGGGCAGTGTTCCCTGAGGACCAGGTTTGGGAAACACTGGCATAGAGGATACCTATATCATAACCGTGAGTAACATTTCGTGGACTTCACAGACTTCCGGTTTTCTGATGCCGTTGCACTCGCCAGCACTCTCGTGTGTTTTACTGTTTTGTCGTCTTGTGACGTCCCAGTGAGCGTGGAAGTCAACATCGGGTGTTTTATCTCCTGTACTTAGACTGAGGAGGACCACAAAAAGTCAAAAACACGAGTGAGTCATCTTTTTTCACACTTTGGCGACTGGTAGAACCCTCCAGAGTCCCAAATATAAGTATAAATATGATAAAAAAAATTGATTTTGCATAATATGGGACCCAGAAAGCTGTAATGATACTTGGTATTGATATTGGTCCAGTAGCAAAACAGAGTACCCGCTTATCCCTAACTTTGGTATGATCATAAATAATTTTTCCAATCTTCATAATCTTTTTTTTGTGTTTATACTCCCACATGATTAAAGCGTTATACTTCTGCCTGCTCCTCCTCAAATGCATAGTTTTTTATACATTTTCTTTATTTTATTTTTGCATGACATAATTGATTAATCTGCTTTATCTTTGTGTTTTTGGATTATTTTTTTCTGTCTGAGTATGTTGAGTGTTTGAGGTAAATAATTATTATTATTATTATTTTTTTTAATAAAATGATGAAGACATTCTTATAAAATCCACTGTACATTGTAGATTGTTTTTCCATTATTTTTGATCATATATGTTTTTTCAAACCACTTATTTTTATATATATATATATATATATATATATATATATATATATTCATTGACCAGCATAAATAAAACTAATAGTTGACATGGAATGTCTGATTCAGCATGATATCAAAAAAACACCATCAAACACTGATAAGGGGTTAAATCTGACATTCAAATATGCAACAAAATCACCAGAAGAGAGACAGAGATGTCAATCAATCAAGTCCACTTCATATATAAACTGCTTGTAATTTGTCTATTATAATAATATAGAATCCACATGCAGTGTTTGTGGAAGTTGTGAGAGAAGGTAACCACTTTATCGACACATGATTACTCACCACTAAAAAAAATAAATACCTTTATGGTTATGTTTACCTCAAAATGAAACCAGCTCTCTCTTTTAGAGGGCGAGGAGACAAATGAAAGACAGCTGAATTCAAACAGGCTTGATTATCACACCCCTTGCTGTCAAAGAACAATTATAAACAACAGGGAAAGAGACGTCATCTCATGAATTAGTGGTCTGTATCACAGGCTTCCTACCAACCCACTACACGCCACATTTCAAACACACAAAGAACTGGATTTTTAACATTAAAACAGACTCGTCCTTCGCTGTAATGATGCGTCATCATCATATATTCACATGTTCAGACTCGCTCTCTTCTGGATTTGTTCAAAGCCAGGTTGTCTCTTCATTGTGTGTGCGTTTAAATCTTTCACAATACACAATTCCCAATGCAAACAGCTTCAATGCAAAGCCAATGTTACACTCAGTTGCAATGCATTGATTTTCATAGCAGCGCGGACTGATTGCCTCCCTGCGGTTGAGGTTGCGAAAGACATGCTGTGATGAATGAGAATCGATCCGACACTGCAATTATACATTTTTTTTTTGGCAGAAATCTTTGTAACGAAATGAGATTTCTGTCCGTTGACTAATTACATACATCAATAAAGCAAGTGACATGATTTATTACAGCAGTGGTTGAGGCAAGAAGACTCACTTCTGCACACATTTGCTGTAAACATTATTCAAGATACAATGCACTCATATACTTTTATTCAAAATAGATCAGTGAAGGGGAGAACAAAGGGAGAACGAACTACAGTCCTACATATTTCAGTATCTTCACCAAACACATCAGTCTGTGACTCTTTCTGTTCATATACTGTAATGTATCGCAGCTTTCAGGAAACCTGAAACCTGGATTACTCAGCACATTATCTGGTGTTATAGATCAATGAGTCCAAATGACTGTTGATGCTCCAAAGACGCCTAAAAAACAACAACCCAAAGAGCATCAAAGAGAGTACTTCACTGGCTGGTGCTGGGCAGGGAATATTAAATAATTAAAGTAATTGGCTTGTAATCGGAGGGTTGCCAGTTCAAATCCCAGGGCGGGTGAAGGGCTCAGGTGCCCCCAAGCAAGGCAACCAGTTCCCCATTGCTCCCAGGGGGACAGATAATTAATGAAATCCTTTATTTTTAATCATTATCATTTATTTATTTAACTTATTTTTTATCAATTACAAAAAAAAAAAAAACACACTTAAAACTTAAAATTGGACAAACGGCAACAAATACACAGAACCAAGTATAGTTTTTCATTAATGTTTTGAACTCACTCAGGGAGACAGAGAGTCATTAAGCTTTAATGTGCTCTGAAGGTTATTCTATGACGAGGGAGCGGAGCAGAACTATGCTGCTGAGTGTATGATCACAGTTATTGTTTAATGACAATAAACTGATGACATATGCAGTAATACTTCTACATTTGCTCACTGATGAAATATAATGATCTTTGACTCTGTTGACAAGTCTTCATTGACAACATTGTATTAAGACAGTGAGAACAACATTGATGAATGACAGAACAAACAGTATCTTGTTTCATATGAGTTGTTGTTGAGTTGTTCACACGTTAAAAAACGCTACATCTAAAAGCATCACTACACACTTCCAGTTACAATTGTCATGGTTGTTTATTACCCAGATATGATCTCTGACCCTGTAACTATGGTAACTAAACTCAATTTAAAGAGCAGATGGCATTGGGAAGAACGGGGAAATGCAAGCACGCATGAGAAAGGTAACAGGTGACGGAAAATAATGTGCGAGATCGAGAAGTGAGAGTGTAGTGTGAGAATGGGGAGATGAGAGGGATGCAGGGACAGAGGGGAAGTCCTGTTTCTGTCTCTGCCACATTTAAAGAAGAGAAATGTTAATGAACACTGTTAAGGATTTAAAGTAAAAGCTCAAAAGCTTGAACAGCCGATGCCACAGTGATTTATTGACTCTGTGTAATGAAGTACAGGGGAAATAAGAACAAGGCCAGCCGTATTGATTTAAAATAAAGCTAGCAACACAGGAACTGACTGATAGCAGGAGTGTGAGCAAGCGACACTTTGGCACAGCAACCAATCAATTAACACAAACTGTGAGAACTTCTCATGGTATGGCCGTTTGTAAAGCAAGTCAAATGTAAGTGAAAGCTAACCTGGCTGGACCGTCGACTTCTTTCACTGTAAAAGTGAGACTAAATGGCGTTGTGTAACAAACTATAGGAACGGTGACGAAGAGCCGGTAAGGAAACAAAAATACCCTGGTATCTGGTTTGTTCGCGACAACAGTAAAACTCAGTCAGAAGGTTAACGTTGTCTGTAAACAGCTTAATCAGAGGTGGACCTGTGACAGGTGTCTGGCCAACAAAGGGATTACAGGTTCTTTAAGTCTCCTCACAGCCACCACACCGAAAAAATTCAGCTCTTTGAACAGAATTCTTCATTTACCATTTGACTGCTGAAGAAGAACTGAGCAGATGTGGTTTTATTTATTCCACAGCTTGCTGTGAATAATTATTTTGAATAATTTGCTTGTTAGCTCACCTAAAAAACAAACAAACAATGTTTCAGTCTGGAACATCCATCCATCCATCTTCTACCGCTTTATCCTTCTCTTTATAATGAAACTATTTACTGCAACAAATGGAAATACAGTCAGACTTGGTGCTGATGGCTCAGATTATCCATGGATTGGCCAAGCAGGATGCTACACAGGGAGCACACAATACAGGAAACATCCTATATATATATATGTAAACTAAAGCCTGCTAAACTCTGTCTAAGAAAGGTGGAGGCTGGTGGTGATGGGGGGGGGGGGCAGTGGAGTTTAAATGGATCAACTTGGTGTGAGAGTGGCTGTGATTGGAGCGTCACAAAATTGCAGTCGTCGGACCACGTTGAATAAATGACTGAAATTGTGATTGCAATATGATTTGGTGATAGTAGGACTTCTAATTTTCATTGACATAACACTTAAAGTGATGACTTTGTGATAGTGTGTGCGTGGGTTTTCTCCGGGTTCTCCGGCTTCCTCCCACAGTCCAAAAACATGCGATATGGGGATTAGGTGAATTGGTCACTCTAAATTGACCGTAGGTGTGAGAGTGTGCGTGAATGGTGGTTTGTCTCTATATGTGGCCCTGTGATGGACTGGCAAACTGTCCAGGGTGTGACCCCGCCTATCGCCCAATGCCAGCTGAGATAGGCACAGCACCCCCCGCGACCCTGGTGGAGGATAAAGCGGTAGATAATGGATGGATGGAGGGACTTTGTGATACTTGTGCAGATCTGTGACAAACAAATATGTTTTCTTCAGTCTGTAAAAGGTCAGGACAATATTTGATCTAAAACGGTAATTTGACACATATTGGCTTAAAGAAATATTGTGCCACCTGTGATGTGAAAATTGCAGTAGGTTGCATGGTGATTTTGACACATTTTCGATGAATTGTTCAGCCTTAATGTACACTACTAGGTTTTCATTAAAAAAGATAAAACATCTGTGTCTAGAGGTGTGTTTCTGCTCTTTGCCAGAGACTAAAAGCCTCAACCTGGATGGAAAACCACTTGGCCCACTGTGACCCATTTAATATGTTTAATAAGTCCACCTTTTCGGCCTGTTCATTTGACTCACACTAATACTACAACCACAGCATATCAATCTATAACAGATGCAGAGTTTACTGCTCATGTTGCAGCCGGTGTGTCCGTTTCTTGTCACTCACACAAAAAAGTCAGAGTCGGAAAGGAAGTCTTAATGTTGATGATCTACAGTGCAAATGAGTTATTGCCCAAACTCTTGTTGATCAACTGATCAAGTTTCCTGTATTTTGACCAGAGTTGGAATAGAAATGGAAGGAAATGGAAACAGATAATCTTACGACACTGGATTGCAAATATAGCCACTCTTATGTAATCCACAGACAGGACCTTTACCTGAACTTGACTTAAATGTTTCTGGTATAAATGCCAAACTTCTCTAGCTTCTCCTTCTATTATGAAAGCAGCAGTTAGCGGGCAGAGGAGGTTAGTAGGGCGTTAGGGTGAAGTATGGATGATCCTGCTGCCCTTTACTGCTGACCTCCACAGCAGAGAAGGGCACCTGATGTGACCGAGCCTTTGAAGCTGTGTGGTGATGTTGATGTGTGTGCTGGTGGGCTTGTGTGTGTTGTTGTCAGATAAGCGCAGTCATTGAAGTAAAATGTATGTTTACAGTCTGAATGTCTGAATGCATTGATGAGTGGGCATAAGATTAAAGGTCCCATATTATACCCCATTTCTCCAAGATAAACTAGTTCCGTGGTGTCCTAATGAACATGTCTGTGACAAACTTTACAGCATCAGCAGCTTAAACTGAACTTCAGGTGTAAATTACGCGAAACTACCCTTTAATTTTCAGCACCCTCAGAAGACGGTCGCCGCAGTCTGTTGCTCTCGTCAGTTGAACTGAACGACATAACCATCTCATGAAAGTGTCAGAGGAAAGATAAAGAGAAGTGAACTCACAGCTGCATAATCAGGTAGAGGTGGTCAGGACTCTCGTAAATGTCCTCCAGCGCCACGATGTTCTCGTGCTTGATCCTGCAAAGCAAACACAAGCCATTAGTTAAAGCTAAAGCGTGTTTTCACTCACACACAATAAATCATCAACACATCAACTAAATGACTCTTAATCCGAAAGAGTGCTTTTTAGACCGCTGAAAATAAACATCCCTGATAATCCAGAACAATGCTGCTTTGACTCAGTGTAATCTCATAATCCAGACTTTTATTTATAACCTTTATTTCTTTGTGTGTGGGAGGAATTAAAAAAATAAAGGATTTGATGTTCGAGTTCTTTCTTAATAAAAGTGTTATCTCAATACTAAAACTAAAACAAATTTTTTTTCCAGGGCTATCAATTGTTTGATGATCTTTGTTAGACGTTGACACCTGCTCCAGTGACGCTCCTCTGTCATTACAGACCAACATTAGCTTTAGTTGACCTGTAACACATCTGGTCTGGCTATCATGAAAATCCTAATTTGCAAATTTCCACTTCACCAGCATATTTACTCAGATGATTTAACCAAATGTCCCAGAACCAGAACCCAACAAAGTCTGCTCCAAGGTTAAGAGAGCTCACTTGTACTCCTCAAAACATCTATCACCAGGTACAAGCACTTAAAGATCCCATATTATACCCTATTTCTCCAAGTTAACCTAGTTCCCTGGTGTCCTAATGAACATGTCTGTGACATGCTTTGGTCAAAATACCATAAGGATGAAGCACCACAGCAATTCAATCACCCTGCCAAAACAGCCCTGTTCAGAACGCTCTGTTTAGTAGTATCTCTTTAGGTCCACCTTAAAAAAAAATAAACTTAAGGGACAGGAAATTATATCAGCCACAGAGGCTACTGGGAGCTTCCTCTGAGGCTGGAAGTTTGTGTAGGACTCTGTGCTGCACTGTGGAGACAAGAATAGAACATTTCGCAGACTTCCGGTTTTCGGATACTGTTGCCCTCGCCAGCACTCTCTTGCGGAGCTCCGCAAGACAACAATACCAGGTACAGTATTTAGCGGATTGTGACGTCCCAATGAGCACAGAAGGCAACAGTGTGCGTTTTATCTCCTGTTCTTAGACTGAGGAGGACCTCAAAAACATAAGTGAGCCATCTTTTGTCACACTTTGCCGACTGATAGGGCCTCCAGAGTCCCAAATATTATAAAGGATTTAAATGATTAAAAAGTTGATTTTGTATCATCTGTCCCCTTTAATGACAGGGCTGTCACTTTTTATCCAAAATTCTGTTATCCCTTTGAACACCTAGAAGCATCAGACTGTCTAAAGTAATTACTGCAGGGTCCAGCCAATGCTGCTGTGACCACAGTTAGATCCACTTTGAATCCATCCAAAAAAACATAAGACAGTGATGTCATGGTGTAAAAATGAAGCATGTAAACAATCACAACAACGTCTGAGAGCATTTGAGAAAAAAAACCCAAAAAAAAAACATGTATATGATCATCAAGTTTCGTCTTCAGCTCTAGTAGAACCTAGCATCGGACTGATACCCACAATTTATTTCTCAGTGACAAAACATAATTTTCAGGGATTCAAAGCAACAACGAGGTTATCAAGAAATCATTTTTGCCACTTCCAGCTTCCCTTCACCTGTGTGCTAATTTCATCAGTTCTCACCAGATTTCTCCATGGTTACAGCAGTGTGATGAGGGTGTTTCCACCCCCTGTGTGTGCGCATGTATGTGTGTGTGTGTGTGTTATCTTAAGGCCTCATACTTTGTAGACACACTATTGATTTTTTTCCATGGGGTAATCATCTTTTATATTGTGAAAAGAGGTCATTCCCTCTCGTCTACCACACACACACACACACACACACACTCACACATACACACAGGAGGTGCGCAGGTGAGCACACACTTATTATGGAGTGATCTCTGCGATGGCAGACGGGCAATGAACTGCAGAGCTGGTACGTGACTCATAAACACAAACATACACACGTGTGCAGGTTGAAAAGGGATAATGTGAGTGTATTTAAGCCCTGCATGGGATAATGAAGGGCTGCAAACAGACGGCACATTCATAAAAACCCCTCTCGTACAATACAGGCTTGAGCGGCACTTAAGTCCATCATTCATGGATTTCTCCTGCATGTGTCTTCTCTTTCTGCTCAACTGCGGATAATTTGTTATGATTAATTAGTGTGTTTCGTATAAAAGCTTACTCAAAAGCTTGATAAAGGTTGAGTCACATAACTCCTGAAATGCCTTGGATCATTGAAGAACATTGTCTGCTCGACTGTCATGTAGAGCTGAAACAATTACTCCATTAATAATGTCATCAACTATTTTGATAATCGTTTAATTGTTTTTTTCCGTGATTAAAACAAGGTTTCTAAAAATGTGAATATTTTCTGGTTTACTTTGCAGGAAATCATTAAAACTCAGTCATTTTGGTTTGTGGACAAAACAAGACATTTGAGAACTTCATTTTCAGGTTTGACAAATAATGATCAACATTTTTTAAATGTTTTCTGACATTTTATGGACCAAATGATTACTTGATTAATTGAAACAATAATAATTAGTTGCAGCTCTACTGTCATGGTAAGACATTGAAATATGCTGTGTTTTAAGTTGGGTAGTATACCTAAATTATGATTTTTCTGACGCATTGCACTGGTCAACACCAAATGTATTGTTTAAGTTTTTTTTAATCGCTGATTTAGGATAATTTTGATGTCCTGAATCCAAAAATCACATTGGTTTTGCTCAATCAGGTCAACTTTCTGAACAAAGCTACATATTTGTTTTTTAACGTTTTTGTTTACATGTACAGGTATTTTCACATCATATGACGCAAAATTTCTTGCAATAAACAAATTCTGAAGATTATGTATGTGCCAACTTATGACTAATTGTTTTTTTTTTTCATTAAAGGTGAATTAAATGGCTTCGACTAGAAGATCTTGCAAAAATCAGTCTGACGTATTCTGCTACATCTGCAGTGAATACACCATTGTTCCTAACAGGAATCAAGTCACAAGTTTCATAAAGCGTGCTTACCAATACTTATTTTGGTATTAAATGTGGTATAATTTCACAAAAATGTAATCAATTTAGTCAGAAGATCGGATTTTTCTAAATCAAATTAGCATAAAAACCTGATCTGATTGAGAAAATGGTGCAAAATGGTCCTAATCCAGTTGAAAAGACATAGACAACTTACACATTTTTTTGTAACCCAGTGTTATTGCATTATTTCAGAACAAAACAAGCATGAGCTCATTTTAAAATATCAACTACTATACTTTAATGCAATGTTAAGAACTAAAGGACATTAATTATTTCTAACATTTATAGATTGCACTGTTTAAATTGATCATAGACGATTCCAAATAGAGCTATTAAAATTTACTAATCGCCTTTGCCAATGTACAAACTATGAATTATTCAGTCCTACACTACATCATGGCTCTGAGCTGATATTATACTCTATATAACATGTGTAACCCCTGTCTGTCACTGTCCCACATTAGAATCTGCTAACAACTATGTTCTGAAGAGGTGGGTGATTAAATCAGTGTCTTAAGGAGACAGAAGGAACAGAAATTGGTTCAAGGACAAAAGCACCGCAGAGTAAAAGTGTAGCTATAGAAAAAAAGAAGCTCACTGATTCTCTGTTCTCAGTGTTTTCTTGTTCAAGTCATCATGAACAAGCCTCAATTTACTATTTTTGACTTGATCCTACAGTAAATTAAAAACTCTGATTGTGCTTATTCTCAGTGTATTTCATACAAATCAAAATTAAATTGAGTTGGGTTTTTTTTTGAAGACCGGGGCTGCACAATATGGGAAAAAAATGACATTGCCATTACAATATTGTGACAAACTGTGTATTGCAGTTTGAAAAAATGCAGATGCAACCCATTCTTTCTTGAACTTAGAGGGGGCAGCAGAGATCAATTCATTATCGAATTAGGTGAGAAAATAAGATCCATTATCTAGAATAAAGATCTCCTGTTCCTTTGAGTTTAATATAACCTAAATCAAAGACATGTTTGATTTAATTGATTTGTTAACACATTCTGCAGGTCTAGCTGAAGATCTGAAGCTTAAGTGGTCCACCGCAATTCATCAGATGTAAACAAATCAATGAGGCAACAACACATTCCTGTTTTGTTCTGTAAAGTGATCCAGCAGTTCTCTCCAAATCTGAGCCCAGTCTGCCAGTGATGCTACTGTTTGTTTACAATAACGAAGCTCATAAATCTACATAAAAACACTGATTTAATAGCATCATCTGTAATAAAAAATACAACAGGGAGATGTGTGAGTTTCTCTGTCTTAACTGTGCGGTACTTTCTTGTGTGTTGTGAGGAAAACAAAGAGAAAGTGCTGCTTTCTTTTAAAGTTTTTCTGTGAATCAGGTGCACTTCATCACCCTTGCTTGTTAACGAGCCGCTCGCACCGGCAAAGTATTCCCTTGGACCCGTGTTAAACAGTGCATGATGTATCCAGCCGTGGAGGCTCATTCATCCCAATTAAAGTCCGCTCACCTGCAGAAGACATTTCTGTGGCTTTCAGCTGGTGTGGTGGTGCACGTCTGGAACACATCTCTAATATTAGAATGACACTGTATTTGACTGATGTAATGAATAATGGATATTTACATGGACATTTGTGCTGTGTGGAAGTGTGGTGCTCAGGAATTCCTCGGTCTACAACAATTAATTGATTATTAAATGAACGACTTTGATAATGATCAATGTAAGTTTTGTGAATTCACTTCCTTAAAATGTTCTGACATTTTTAGGATGGGGGTATATAAAAAACAATTACACTGCCAAATAACTGACCACAAATGTGGTTACTTTTCTTAATTATTTATTTTCATCATATTATTCGAATATGGAATGTGGGCAACTAAAAAGTGAAAAGAGAATTGTGTAAACTATTGCAATAAGATATCAGTTGAGTTTAAATTTGCTGTCTGCTGTTTGGATCTATGTTAGCAACAAACCCAAAGCGGACAGCCATTTGCAATCAAAACTTAAAGCTGCAGTGTGTACATTTTTTGTATTTGTTGATGTCATTATTCTGCCTCTGTTTGGCCCTTGTGAACAAAAACAATGCAACATTTTTGTATACTGTGTCCTTCCTCCAAAAGTGTCACACAATACTATCAGACCTGACTGAGGGAGCATTTCTGTGTATGCAGCCGCAGAACATTCAGCATCAAACCGCTGAATTAATTCACTTTTCATGGGCGCTTCTTTATTTTCAGTCGCTACATGTTCATTTATTACAAATCATATAGTCATCACAATATTCAATAACTCTTATGCATGTCACGTTTTCCAATTATTGTGCAGCCCCACTATATGGCACCGTCAGCTCCATGTGGATGATGTGTGTCACTACAATGTCCTATTCTCCGTATCAGCAATTACAAATCAGAGCTGCTCTTTGAAATGGATCCTTCGCGTTTTTACGCCCGATCCCGCGTTTGTAAGAAACATTTTCTGTTAACCCTTCGGTGTTTCAAAACAGTGTGTGTAAATTATTTCAACAGGCGGTTATGTGTACAAAATACCAACAGCAACATGCTAAAGTGCACAGAAAATGGTTGCTATAGCAATTCCGTAAGAGTAACCATGGAGAGATATTCCATGAGCATCAGTGCTTTGACCATTCAGACACACATTGTCAAGCTGCTGTTAACACAGTGTTAATGAGTACACCTGTACAAAAAAAAAGGTGTTTTCATCTCTATGTATTTCTGATAAGTCAGTGATTTTTTTTTTTTTTCAAACTTAGTCAATTTGTCCTCTCCTAGTCAATTCCCATTTTCTTTACACACCAACAAAGAAAGCACAGTCCTCTTGTTGATAATACTGTGCAGCTGTTTTGTGCTCTGTTGTACAGAGAGACAGAAATACAAGTCGTGATGTGTGCATGTATATGTGGTAGGTGGGCTGTGGATCGTGACCTGGGGGGTCGTGATGCATGGAGGAGAGAGGAGATGGAGGAGATGCACAGTTTCCCCGGTAACCAGGAATTAGGTTTATGCACATGTGTGCATATGTGTGTGTGTGTGTGTGTGTGTCACAGCACTCACTTCCTCAGCACAGCGATCTCATTCTCGATGCTGCTCTCCTTCCCCTTCAGAGCCTTTTTGGGGATGCACTTCACTGCGAACATTCTTCCAGTCAGCTTCTCCTGGGCCAGGACCACCTCTGAGAAGGCTCCTCTGTAAAGACAAACCAACAAAACATCACATCATTCTCCAACAACTCTTTCAATGGGAATAAAAACATTAAAATAGTGAACATTTTGACAACACCTAAACTGCTAATAAATAAATTGCATTTAGAACTGCAAAAATGTTATTGCAATCAAAAAGTTTCACACAATACTGATTGTTATTAAATTACTGCGCAGCCCTGTTAACATTCTACGATCTATAACAGGAGCATGTTAAATGATCAATAGTCTTAAGTGCTTTAATTTAATGGATATCACTACACATGGATAGTGTTTATTTTGTGTAAATTGAAGTATTTTACTACTTCAAAAGGTGAAGCCTGTATTCAAGATTCATAATACATGGAAAATTGTGTGTGCATTTGCAAGATTAATGTGATTGGCAGAGCCAAATGAAGAACATTAGGATTTCTTCAATTGGCGCCACATTCATTCACCTAAAACAACTGCTCGGGTTGAAAATAAATTAAAAATAAATTTTGGTTTCCCGCATAATAAAACTTGATGACAATCGTGGCATATTCATTCAGCAAAATAATTGGATATTCTTATTCAATCAAGTGTTTCAGTTCTCGTGGGTGTGTATGTTTGTGAATGTGGAAGTGGGGTGATGAACGAAGATGAAGCTACAGAGTTAATCTGCCCGAACCGAGTGTTGACTCACGTGTCGATCTGCCTTCAGCTTGACTGATATCACATTAGACTTAACATTCTTTTCTCATCTCCCTCCTTTCTCCTTGTTTTCGCTCACGTTATCGCTTCCATTCCAACAATCAGGCCATCTGAAAATATCCGATGTTCAAAGACCTGTTAACTAAAATTGTAATGTAATTGTAATTATCTTTTAAAGAAATGTGTATCCTGCTTCCTTGCTATAACTATGACCTTTTAGTTCTAGTTTCTAGAATAACCCTGTGGTTGATGTCAGCCTAATCTTTTACCCACCTTATAGCTGAAATGTTTTCAACATTTGTCTTTGTTGCTGTGTTTGTGTTGTTTAAGCCCCCAAAAGTGGCAAATAGAGGCTAAAATACTCAATAAGTAATATGATTTTGTATGAGCCTTTATATAGCATATTTCCATTTATCATGTGAAAGTAATTAAATGTATAGTCTGTGCAATGCATGCTAATAGTCCGTTGTTAGCATGCTTAAGCTAAAGTAAGGCTGTGAATATTTTAAGTATTATCAGTATTGTCCCTGTGACCAGGTTAGCAAGCTAACAATAACAAGCTAAACTAATACTATTTTGAATGTTGTTAAGTATTGTTAGCGTGCTAATGTTAGCATTTACCTCAAATCACTCAAAGCAGTAACAGTATTTGACTGAATTGAACTCATGACATAGTTTCAAACAAGCATGTGTCAAACTCAAGGCCCAGGGGCAAGATGTGGCCCGCCACGTCACTTTATGTGGCCCAGTCTTAAAAATCTGTGTTAAAATAGGTCTATGCTGCTTTAAGGCATGCGTTTACCATAAACGACTATTTCCCACAATGCACAGCGATTGCGTTACCCGCAAAGTGACGGCACCGCCACTAGATTGCAGTGTTACGGAGTAGTTACCTTTATTTGACATTATATTTGGTGACATTTAGTTACATTTATTCTGTATGACAGTTACATTTGGCCCTTTGAGGGTAACCATTATGCTGATGTGGCCCTCAGTTAAAATTAGTTCGACACCCCTGATATAAAGGAACAACACGACAAACAAACAAAGGAAAATAGAGACACAAAGTAAAAGTAAAAAGAAGATCCACAAAACGTAATATTACAGAAACAGAAAATCCAGGTGATATTATGACTGGAATAACTGGAATCTAAATCCACTCCACAAACAACACAAAGACACACGATGAAATGAACAAAGAAAAATCTGGATCCCTTCGTATTTAGAATATAAAACAGAAAAAAAAGCTTAAAGTCCAAAACATAATAAAGGGGCCGATGATGACGGAAAGAAAAGGAGTCAGGTTCGTAATGAAACACCTAAAACTAGTGTGAAAAATAAAGAGAGAATGGGAGAGAGGAAAAGCAGTAAAGGACACACACCATGTATGTTTTAAAATGAAAAACCTGAATTTATATTATATTTACATGAGAGGTTTCAAAAATCCACAGATGAATGAATTAAAATCTCTTTATTTTACACACCTGTCTGCTCAGAGACTAACCTCACACCAGGTTCTTATTCATACCACTGAATGCCTTTTTTTTTTATTCATTCATTGTTTCAGCTGTGTGTATTTTTGTGTGTGATGCCAGTGTGTGTGTGTTACGCTCCTCATTCAAGGGGAAAGCAGCTGTTGTGAATGAACTCTCTTTCACATCAATAGTGTGCTGGCAGGCTAAACAGCCCTCGAGCCCTGAAGACTGAAGCGCATCTGACAAGCCACTCGTCAGCTGGACGAGAGTGGACCATTGCACACATGCACACACACACACACTAAAATGGGCTGTTGCTTCCTCTGGGTGTTTTTGTCACACCTGTCAGCAAAAATCTGCTTTTCTTCTCACCTTCACTTCCTTCTCCTCCTCTCCCTCACACTCCCATTCCCTCTTTGTCACCCACCTTGCATTGCACATATTTTACAGTGACTAGTGCACTCTTGTACTCTTTTCGTTGCCCCTGGTGATCAAAGTGGACTGCCTGCCAACCAATCCGATTGATTCCCCACCCAACTACCCATTGCCCCATCCTCCTAACTCTCTCTCTCACACACACAAACACACAAACACACACTCTCCTCTGTTTGCATTGATAATGATCAGTGCTGTGTGGGCTGCGATATTTGTATTGTTGTTTCAGTCATTTCTCTGTTAGAGAAAGAGAGACAGGAAAATATATGAATTGAGATTTCGGTGAGGTGTAACGTAATTAAGACGGAGATAAAAAATCATGAATCACAGGATCCGTTATCACCAGATAACAACAGCCACTGCACTTTCCCAGACTCTACAGAGCACTTTCTCCCAAGAGTAGATCTTTCAGCTCATTGTTGTATTTTCATGTCCCACAGCTGTACAATTATGATTATAAAAGCAATAGTGTTTTTTTTTCTTCTTCGATTCAATACGTAGAAATAGGAACTATACGTACTTGAAATAGGACATAGTTTTCCACGTTCTTCCTGAAGCCAAATAGGGAGCAAAAATATGCTGAATACACACAAGAACTCTATATAGAGGACTATATAGAGGACTATGCGGAAATTCTCATTTGATTTATAAAGTCAGTAAACATTTTCCTGAGTAGTTAATGGTGTCAAACACTAGCTTCGGGTCTTCTTCAATAGAACATGATGTTAATTTAGTAAATTATGGTACTGTTTAGAGGAAAATAGACGATAAAGTACAGCAAATAGAGAGTGAGTGAGGGAGAGAGGGCAAACATATGAATGGAGGGAGGATGGATCTAATAAATGAGCAAATGTACACACAGGTCCTAGCTTTGTCTCTCTCACACACACACAGGTTTGTGCAGCTATTCTTCTCAGAAGACTGCATTGATTTCAATCCGTTTAGACAGCCTAAACAAAGGAACAAGAGTAGGTTCTGCCTCATTAGGACCAGGTTTTGGACTATTTGTCCAGACAAGATCTGTGTTTATGCCAGTAAAGGTCCTAATGACGTAACACAAATACAAGCGCACGCACGCACGCACGCACGCACGCACGCACGCACGCACGCACGCACGCACACACAATAGGAAGACATAAAGACCTTCGTGGTTCATTTGACTGGAGGAAGGAAGCTTGTATAACATCTGGCAACTGAGTTCACACACAGTGTGTGTGTTTGTGTACGTACATGCGTGTGTGTGTGTGTTACAGGCAGCAACAATGCTTGTAATGTTTGCTGTGACTGTGTCAAATGAGCTGCCTCTTATACATACACCATACACTGAGCAGGTGTATGGTGCAAGTATGTACGCACGCACACACACGCACTCACGCACACAAGACCGAGATAAAAAATAAGACACTAGAATAGCCTGACAAGGTGACAGTGACAGGTTTAACTATGGAGATGGAGTGACAGCAGCCATCGCTGCTTCTCAATGTCAACCTGAAAATACAGTCATCAGTGACAAAAGACTGTTCAGTCACGAGGAAATACTCGTGAAACTGCTACACATACAGCAGAGATGTTACACACTGCAGTGGTACATAAGCACATTTTGTCTGAGAGTCACATGAAAACACTCAAACCCAACATTTCATTCTACTTATACAATATATGTTTATTTATTTCATTTTCTCTGTTCGTATATGGTGAGTCAGCTGCAACCTAAATTGAAATGTATAATTTGAACGACAACAAAAGTCTATCATCAGTCCATTTATTATTATAGAGATGTTGTATTATCCTTTGGGGAAAAAAAGGTAAATCTGAGGCTGGGGCAAAGACAAATGACAATGTTCATAGAGGAGGTGGGAGGAAAAATGGATGATTGCCAAAGTGACAGTGGAGAAAAAACAGCAGCCTGCCATTACGATCATGAAACCTGCTCTGGGCGCTGACATCAGTGACACACATTGCTCCATCTCCAGTGTGAGACAGAGCGCTACTACTGGCCTTCTGTGTCTGTTACTGTCACACTGTTCAATCACCACTATTCTCAATGGTCCAAAACAATCACTGGTTGCTAAGTCAATTGGATTACACACATGTAATTGTAGCTGCAGGAACAAAAACTATTGCAGCTCATTCGTGCAATTACTCACATGTCTGCCCTTTCCACACAACTAATACTGCACTGCTGAGTTCCACTAAAGTTGACCTGTGGAAATGATTGAATTTACTGATGCAAACCCAGATATCTGAAACGTACACATATGTATTCTTGTATAATTTCTACATGAGTGTTGTAAGGAAAGGCATTTCAACAAAATAGTATTTGAATATTCAACATGATTATTAATCTTCATATTAAAATACTGGTTTCTACATGAGACATCATCACACAAGTTGCATTCAAGAAACCACAGAAATCTCATCATCACAAATGAGGTGGTTACTGGAGAAGAAAGGCGTTTTTTTTTATTGTACTCATATTATACCCTATTTCTCCAAGTTAACCTAGTTCCCATGGTGTCCTAATGAACATGTCTGTGTCATGCTTTGGTCAAAATACCATAAGGATGAAGCGCCACAGCAGTTCAATCACCCTGCAAAAACAGCCTTGTTCAGAATGCTCCGTTTAGTAGTATCTCTTTAGGTCCACCAAAAAAAAAGAAAGAAAAGTAAAACGAAACTTAATCTTCATCTGGCTGATGCCATTTCCTGTCCCTTAAGTTTTGTTTTACTTTACTCAGATGCTACTGGGAGCTAACAGCAGTTGGCATTTGGAAAAGTGATCATTTGCAGGCACTAGCCCATATATAACATGTATTCACAGGCTGTCATATATAACATGCATTCACTGGACAGATAAATCCTCTGAGGCTGGAAGTTTGTGTAGGACTCTGTGCTGCACTGTGGAGCCAAGAATATAATGTTTCCTGGACTTCGCGGACTTCCGGGGTTTTCGGATACTGTTGCCCTCACCAGCACTCTCGCGTGTTTTATGAACAAGACAACAATTCCAGAAATGTAGCACATTGTGACGTCCCAGTGAGTGCGGAAGTCAACATCGTGTGTTTTATCTCCTGTACTTAGACTGAGGAGGACCACTAAAACATGAGCGAGTCATCTTTTTTCACACTTTACCGACTGATAGGACCTCCAGAGTCCCAAATATAAGGATTTATATGATTAAATCAAATAATCAAATAATGGAATATTTATGCCCATCACGAATATGTTGCCACTAAAACTGTGTCAATAAAAGAGAAGAAAACAAAAAACACTAGATGGATGTGGTGGTCACACAACCCGACCTTCATGGATTGTTATTTCTAGAGGAGCTGAAACTAGTCTATTAATATCAAAAATATAACTCTACTCAGTGAATATAGCTAAGTATTAATGGAGTGAAAACAGCTCGAGCTTTCGTGTAATTGGCATTGCCTCTCTGTTGGGTCAGAAAATTGCCAAGTACAGTGGAATAGACATAAATTGAGGCTCTGAAATGGCACTAATGGTTCTAACGGTAATTGCCTAAATTCATTTACATAAATAACACATCAATCAGTGGGATAAACACAAACAAAACAAACCTCTAAACTCTGTCTTGTTTAGCATTTAGAGAACATTGTTCACTAGAAGGGGCTCCATGTGAAGAGTTTGAGTTTGAGTTCGAAACACAACCGGGCATCATCGGCACTTTTATCACAATTAAATCCAGTGGAGTTTGAAAAACACTAATGTACCTGAGATGATGTGCAACACCAATTACTTTGTAGATACCCACATATACACACACACACACACAGAGCAGATCGTCTGATAATGACAGAGCATGGACAAGGACAAATGCATAGCACACTAACGTCATCATGGCACATAACACACTCAGCCCATTATTTGTGCTCTGAATACAAAGCAACTGTATGTCATTATTGCGGGGTCAATGAAAAGACAGGCCAGTTGATGGAAACACACACAATAAGGTGGCTGGAAAAAAAACACAGCAGAGAGAACTGGAAAGTGTTGATACACAGCCAGTTTGGAGGAAAGAAAGACTTTGATTAAGACAGAGAAAGAGAGAGAGATTTGATGCAGCAATGTGTTGTAGTTTGACCTCAGCCAGTGAACCAGGAGGAAGAGGCATGAGCCAGAGTCAGAAATGAGCAGTATCTGAAATTTGCATGATTTAACATGCCTACTTTACTTTGGGAAAGCCCAAACTGAAAGCAACCAGCTAAGTATCCAACCCTTCTTCCACTGTGGGAGAAGGTTTTTCTATCTTGTTGTAATCACAGGGTCTGACCACTCTTTTGATTGCAGTTCTTGTACAAAACTTGATATTTATGCTCACCTGGTATTGGCCCTGTAAAGCCCAAACCATTAAATAATTGACCGAAAAATCCATCCATCATCTACCGCTTTGTCACGGGCTGACATTGGGCGATAGGCGGGGTCACACCCTGGACAGTTCCCCAGTCCATCACAGGGCCACATATAGAGACAAACAACCATTCAATCACAATCTCACACCTACGGTCAATTTAGAGTGACCAATTCACCTAATCCCCATATCGCATGTTTTTAGACTGTGGGAGGAAGCCGGAGAACCTGGAGAAAACCCACGCACACATGGGGAGAACTGGAGCCTTTATTGGTCCTTCTAACAAAATTGTGTAATTTCAATTGTCAATTTCCATATATGAGTATGTTCAGACAAAGATGCACTCTGCATTTCTCACAGTACACATGGGCAAAGTGGCCTACTCAGTGCAATCTCTGTTGGGTTTTTTTTATACATTGAGTTTTTCATGTGGAGGGCTCAAAAAGTCATGTATCACATATGGTACGTTTGGCGTTATAGGGTTGAGTTAGACTTGAGTCATTTCCAACTGGAAACTGAAGTTTCATTTTTTTCATTCTGCACACAAAAAAAGACAAAATTGACATATTTTCACAGTACAGAGAAGTTATTGATCCACTGCCACCTCCATCAGTAAGTTCAACTGTAATTAATAGGATGTTAAAAATCCTTCCTTAAACCTTACTTTCTCTTGCCTTTATTTCTAACAATAGAGAGATGAGAGGGCGATTCAACATGACCTGTTGTAGGGTCTCAACCCCCCAGGAGGAAAACGGCTGATGTGAATCACTATGCTGACAGGAGGCAAGGCATGATGGGCAAAAGTTTTTTTTTTTTTAATCACAGCTGCTTTGTGCACGCAATGGAGCATGAACGCAGGATGAAATATAAACACTGCTGCCTCTGTGTCTCATACACACTTCGCGCGCGCACACACTTCAGACCATGACAAATCTCCATATGTATAAAACATAAAACACTTAAATGAGGAAATGAGAGTTAAGTGCCTCTTTCCTTGTGTGTCTTTCTTCCATTTATGAGCATGAACACACTATATGCCTTTGTTACAAAGTGTGTGGGTTTAAATAGCACTGTTGCCACGGCAGCAATTAAGTGCCAATTATAGTCCGTATTCTCTCTGTGACTCCGACAGGAGAAGATGATGAGGAAGTGAAGGAGAGAGAGAGAGAAGAAGAGCACTGAAATAAAATGCCTGTACAGTTCTTTTAGCAATTAAGACAAAGCGTAGATATGCTAACTCGGATTTGATCGAAAATCTCAGGAAATCCAAAACGGGGTCC
Source organism: Microchirus variegatus (assembly GCF_963457635.1). Lineage (NCBI taxonomy): Eukaryota > Metazoa > Chordata > Actinopteri > Pleuronectiformes > Soleidae > Microchirus > Microchirus variegatus. Next base: position 9,285,840 of record NC_139821.1, read on the forward strand.
ATATGGGTGTGAAAAATGGGCTCCACTCCACCATCAATACCGCAACAGATGGAACATGCATGCAGAGCTTTGCAGGACAAAATTAAACATTAACATGAGGCAGTCTATGCAGGGTGAGATTGCCTCAGGTCACTAATATGCTGATAATCTACAGTCAAAATTGATAAATCACTGTATGTCAAAGACATTCTAAAATCTCACAAAACAGCCTGGTAGCAAAAAACAAGTCCTGAATTCCTGTTTTACTTTTTCCCTCAACATTTTGTTTTTAGTCACATATATTTTTTATGTTTTCCAAAGTGTACATAAAAAAACACCTCCGGTTACTGCATATCCATCCATTTTGGTAATCTACATAATGATAACACAAAAAATATGTATAGCACAGTAGCACGGTTGGTTGTAATTAAAAGTTCATAATAAAATAGAGAATTGTTGTGCCATATTCCTGGCACTCACAGTCGTGTGCCTCACCAAAAATTACTTGGACTACAGCTCGGGGTTTAACATCACCAGAAATGACAGTTTTGGGATCAGGCCTGGTTGAAGCAACAGATGGTGGAATAATGTTGGAAGACTTTCAGGCCCAGCATGCTTATTTGGGAGTTTGGAGTAATTTTTGTGTTCTTATCTGAATGAAAAATTATGTTTATTTAGAGAGATATTATTTCAAAAATGTAGGTGAATGGCTTTTTGTCATATGAATCTACAGCCATACCAACAGGAAGCTTTGTTTACAGTGAGACGCATTTAGCTTTATGCATAAAGTTCATTTTCAGCATGAATAGACTAAAATAACTATAAACAAATCACAAAGCTTCTTACACAGGCCTTTCATAAAAAATGAGTGCTGTCAAACGTTAACGACGTATACGATTACGGATTGTTAAAATGAGTCTGTAAAGTAACACTAAACTTTAAAAACATAGGCACACATACGCAGTACACAGGTACGCTGGTTATTTGTTGCGCTGCTCTTTTCCTTTAATAAACAGACCGCTCCAGTTCGACTGTAAGCGCGTTAACGGCGATAAAAGGAGCTAATGCAGCTAACGGAGCTAACTGATAAACAATGCCTGGACACCGGTGTCCTGGCACGTAAACATGATGTCATGCGCGTCTTTTTCCGCTCAGTCGTCATGGAAATGTGTCATGCGTTGACGCGCGTTAACCTATTGCACAGCACTATTAAAAATAAATATCTCTTTAATCGGAAAGGATCCAAAAAGTGTATGGGTTATTTCTTGCTAGTAAAAGTCAAACATAACCTCCTTGTCAAATGTGACTATAAGATAGTACTTTTTAAAAAAAACTTTTCAAGTTTTAAACAGACCTCTAATGAATTTTGTACAAATAATATCATATCAAATCATCCATATGAATACTGTGGCCATTTACAGGATATACTATATGAGCTTACTGGTCTATCTGACAGGGCTGTCACTTTTTATCTGCATTTTCAAAGTTAACCCTAAAAAATGCTAGAACGTAGAAGTGCATCATACCATGTAGTACCAAGTAATTACTGTGTTTTTTAACGTGATACGTGTGAAAAGGAAGGACACAGACAAACTAAATAGTCCTCCTCACAGACGATCACATAACAGCAGAGCATCTGAAAAGCAACATGTATTACAAGTATTTCAGGTTTTACACTGTAGATAGTAATAAACAAATCTGCAGACTCACCTTTTAGCTTAGCTGTTAGCATCAGCATCACAGATGAGCAACTCGGGGAATATTCAACCTCAACTAAAAATAATATTTAAATGATGTCACATATTCATTCCACCTTGATTTTTAGAAATCATATTGAGAGTGCGGTTAGTGGGTTTTAATGTATTGTTTTGCTGTGTGTGTGTGTGTGTGTGTATAAGAGACAGAAGATGATTCCTGTCTGCATTGTGTCAGCATAACAGAGACACACATGCACACACAGATGCAGCCAGAGGTATGGATTTACCATGGCAACAGCTCTGACCATAAGCGAGAATTCGGGAGGCTTTCCCTCTGTTTACATTAATCACCATAGCAACAGCTTTCGGTCTGTGTGTGAGGAAAATAAATGGACTGTGGGTAATCCGACGCTGTGTGCGAAAGCCAGAGGCTGAATGCTCGTGTGTGGACTAGGGCTGATATTTTTTCCCCCCCCAAAATTCAAGTTTGAATGAATTTTATGTGACATGTTATTCAGATATTCCCCGCGCCCTGTCTGCACACACAATCTATGTGTCCAAAACAATGTTGCGCTGAGCGTCTGCGATGCCTCTTCTGCCGATTCGCTCGAGTAGAACTAACAGCCAACTGGTGAGTCCAAAAATGTGTTCCTTACCGTCTCTTCTACGGTGAAAAATGATGCAATAATAATAATTCAATAAGCGGCTTCTAAGATTCTTTATGTCATGAATGTCTGCTCTGTAGGACGGTTTAGTTTGATCATGACCTCCACATTCACAGCAAAACCCTTCATTTAATACATTAATGCCGGTTCTGCCAACAACATCACTGTCTTATCAAAGGTCAATATGGACGCACTTGAGCATACTTGTTTTAAGCAGGGTTAATATAGTTAACAAAACTAAATCGAGTGTGAAAAAATGATTTAGTTAACCAAAAATGAAATAAAAACCACAATGAACAAAGCAAAACTAACTAAAACTATACTGAATTGGAGATAATGCATTATGAAACACAGACCATTTGAAATTTTGATTTTGATTTAGCTGCAGGTTTTAAAGGTTAAATAATTAAATTAAAGGATATGATCATCCATATTTGGTGTCACACATTCTTACATCCTATACAGTGTCTACAAGTTGAGGCTTTCTCTTAATACCTGAAAAACTAAGACTAAAACTAAATAAAAACTTGATGAATTAACTAAAACTAAATTGAAATAAAAAAGCAAATAAAATAAAAAAATATCAACTAATGAAAATTTCAAAACTATAATAACCTTGGTTTTACAGATATTTAAAAAAAGAAAAAAAGAAAAAAAAGTATTCATTTTTAAGGATCCAGCTTGAACCGATATCTGAATTTTGAAATAAAAGTGACAGCCCTTGTTTAGACAACAACATCTGCATGTGCACATGAATTAATAATATTAATTCATGTGCACATGTTCCATCATCCATGATCTATATTATGGATCAAACAGAGAGTGCAGTGAAACCACAAACCCACAGAAGAGGAGAATAAAAGGCAAACAAGATAAATGATGACAGACAACCTGCAGGCAGCATCACTGCGCTCACAGGAGCAATTAAGGAGCGAGTGACTGAGATCCAGCACAACAGAGTCACTACAGAGAGCTAATTCACTCAGACTTTTCTCGTTAATGTCAGGATGTGCTGCGGTGCGTAAACAACAATGTGGATTCTGCCCTTCACAGCCGACTGTGCCACAACAACTACCTTTGCAAACTCCCTTTTATTCATGTTTGTAAAAAGACGTTGCTCTCTAAACCTTTGTGAGAGCAAGGTTAACCCTTTTATATCTTTTATTTCATTTTCCAAAGGAGAAACTGACGCACTTTAAAAAAGAAAAACAAATGTGTTTTCTACAGAAAGTGAATGCCCTTTGTGTCTCCCACTGTAAACAAACAGCAGACATTAGTGTGTGTTAGAGGGTTTTTTAATGAGTGGAAAATGGGCTTAAGAAGATTAATTCTGTTTGCATTTGGCTTCTATACAGAGGCAACACTTCAGCAAGTGCACGGCAGGTTAATGATTGGACTAATGCATGAGGGGGTCTGAGAGCTCGTCATTAAGAGAGACTGATGCTTTCAGTTTCGCCAACACGGTTCAGTGTTCAGACTGAAGCAGAAACATGAACTTGTGCACAAATATGAGCAAGTAGCAGCTAGTGTCTCAGTAAGTGTTCAGACAGACATGTCAAGTAAGTAGGACCCTTGCCTGAGATAACTATAAAATAAAATGTTGAATTACAGCTCGATATTTGGCAATATTACGATATCTCTGAGGAGATGTAACGGTAAAGAATGGCCTTAGATTCAACCTAAGCATCCAGAGAGAGAAAGCTGTTTTGATGAGAGAGCTGCAGGTGACTCAGCAGTTTGTCTCCTGTGACCTTGGAGATTCTTCTCTCCAGTTGCACGCACACACTCACATTCTGTACAGTATGACAGCAGAAAAACACACACACACACACACATAGGCTGACATCAGAGCTCCGCAGACTTGCTGTCAATATTATCCAGCCAAGCAGAGAAAATACGAGAGATAGAGATAGAGAGTGACAGAAAGAGAGAGGAATGGGAGGATGAAGGGCTGAGGAGCTGAAAGAGGGTAAGTAAGCTGGCATCTCCACACTCTTTCTTTTTCAGTGACTAGAAAAAACAAAAAAAAACATGCCCTAATATGTTGACAAAACACCATAGAGCTAACACCTGGTTTGAAGGTGAATAAATGGCTAAGTCACAAGGTGAGAGGAAATGACTCAGGTCACATGAGTCTTTTTCAGACATGAACTCAAAACGAAATGAAATATCGGGTGAATTCGGTTGTGACATTGTGCATCAACATGATGAACACAGCTGGGTGACTTTGATGAGTTCACACAGCAGGATGTCTGAATCATTCAGGTGAAGGTTGGCTGCTCAACCTAGCAGACAACCTGGAATACTCAACACACACACACACACACTCACTCACTCACGGTGAATTATCCACAGTTTTTTCCTCCCGTATTCTCACATAAGCTGACTCAGACATTATCCAGAAATTTAGCTAGGAACGCTGGCAGGAGCCTCACACCAAAAAAGTTCCTAGTTTCTGTGTGGCATTTGCATGTTCTCCCTGTGTGTGCGTGGGTTTTCTACGGTTCTTCGGTTTCCTCCCCACATAAAACATGCAGAGGTCAACTGGACACTAAATCTAAATTGACTGGAGGTGTGAGTGTGTGAATGAATGGTTGTTTGTCTCTATGTGATGACCCTGTAATGGACTGGCGTCCTGTTCAGGGTGTAACCCTGCCTTTCTCTCTATGTCAGCTGGGATTGGCACCAGCAGCCCCGCGACCCTCATAGGGAGGATAAAGCGGTAGACAATGGATGGATGTTCAGACTTCAGTGAGTCGGTTTGGTTTTTAACAGCAACTCTTTTAAAGTTACTAATTCCAGTTACTCATTTTGGATTTTTGGAAGGTCAATATGACCAAGGTGGATTGTTTGACCAAGGAGTTTCAAGGAAACTACAAGTATCACACACTGAGTAAATGTCACGATATGTGCCTTAGATACAGCCTTTTCATTTTCATTGCCTTTATCTGAGTGGAGCCTGGTGCAAGGGCAGGGCACTATCAACGTCCTCCGATGACTATGCTAGCCAATGTCACGTACTTCTAACTGCTTCAAAATACAAAACAAACGGGTTTAGAATTTACAAGCTAGATGCTGGCTTGTCTACTCTGGAAGCTAAAAATCACTCTTGCATGAGTTGACTTGCATCAACTCATTCATAATTCAGGATGACAAACTAATTGGTCGACTGCCAGGCTCACGACTATCACAGCCACTATAACATTGCTGCATTAGTTGGAGGTGTTAAAGGAAGCATAATTGATACCCTATTTCTACAAGTTAACTCAGTTCCGTAGTGTCCTAATGAACATGTCTGTGACATGCTTTGGTCAAAATACCTTAAGGATGAAGCACCAGAGCAGTTCAATCACCCTGCCAAAACAGCCCTGTTCAAAACGCTCGGTTTTGAGTGCCTGTCTCTTTAAATGCAAATGAGACACAGGAAACTTTGTCAGCATCAATGAGGCTCTGGCAGCTAACAGCAGTTAGCATTTGGAAATAGCCATCATGGTAATTGAACTGCTCTGGTGCTTCATCCTTAAGGTATTTTGACCAAAGCATGTCAAAGACATGTTCATTAGGGCACCAGAGAACTGGGTTAACTTGTAATATGTTTCCTTTAACACCTCCAACTAATACAGCAACGTTATAGTGGCTGTGATGTATACCTGTAATAATATGGCTGGTTAGTCGTGAGCCTGGCAGTTGACCAATTAGTCTGTCATCCTGAATTATGAATGAGTTGATGCAAGTCAACACATGCAATTTTTTAGCTTCCAGAGTAGACGAGCCAGCATCTAGCTTGTAAGTTCTAAACCTTTGTTTTGTAATTTGAATTCGTTAGATGTGACATTGGCTAACATAGTTATCGGAGGACTTTAGCCTGCACATTCGTCGTCATAAATATCATATCATCATAAATAAAATGTATCCACTGGACATGTAAATACTCTGAGGCTGGAAGTTTGTGTAGAACTCTGTGCTGCCCTGTGCAGCCAAGAATAGAACACTTTGTGGACTTCTGCTCTTCAGGATACTATTGCCCTCGTCTGCACTCTCGTGCTTTTTTAGGGACAAAGTGGAGCTCCCCAAGACAACAATTCCAAGAATATCTCATTGTTACGTACCAATGAGTGCGGTAGTCAACATCGTGTGTTTTAGCTCCCGTACTGAGACTGATGCGGACCACAAAACGAGTCATCTTTTTTCACACTTTGCCTACTCATAGGGCCTCCAGAGTCCCAAATATAAGTATTAAAGCTACTGACCAGTCCTGAAAAAACGTATCTACTGAGTACAAATGACTTTTTATGCCATATTTGAATGGATTTCCAGGAAGATGTTATTGAGATATTGCATTAACAAGAATATAGGGCTTACAGATGGATAGATGAATGAACAGACAACACAAAAACATGATACCTGTGGCCATCGTTGTTGCCGGCGCTGAGGTTTAACAACACACACAGCTGTAAGTGTCTCTGATTAATATTTACATTAATAAAACAGTTTATGGAAACTTGCTGTAATAATTTTGTGTAATAGAACAGCACTACAACGTGGTGGAAATTAGCCTTCGACTCACCAACATAAAGTCATAAAAGTAGAGGAAGTCATAAAAACAACAGATAGAAATAAGAGGCAATTGTAAAAGACACGAGAAATAGTAAAACAAAAAAATTAAATAAAATAAATATAGATATATTAAACAAACTAATTCACTGACACAGACATAATAAAATTAGAGTACATGATTGGGCTTAACTTTAATTTAGTCAGGAAGGTAAAGTAAGATTGTTTACCTTGACATGTTTCGGCTATCAACTGTCGACAAGGCGTCAGACAGCAGGGGGCATAGTCCCCGAAGGCTACAGTAAACCTTACTTTACCTGTCTGACTAAATTAAATTTAAGCTCAAGTATATACAAGACAGCATGAACCTATGTAGACTATTACAATAAAAGTGTCTCTTTACTGCAGCTCTAGATTAAAATATTGGTGGTCACTTTGTGATGTACTTTATTTTGAGCTTCAGATGTTTAAGTTGAGACAGCTTCACCACAACAAGGCACCATATATATGACAAAATGATGAGAAATTAAAAACCCCATCTTGTCACCAGTGGATTTATCTGTTTTCTTAAGAGATTTGAGATACAACTGCCTCTATTATACTAGTCATATCAGTACAAACAAACGTAATCCAAATAGTTACACCTAATTGTTTTGTAGCCACGTTTTGACAAGACTCAACAGTTTCCATTACCAACACAAACGCATGCTCTGACTTGTTTTTTCTTTTGATGAAACAATTTTCTCAATTGTATCTCTTTCAGGTTCTAACCATAAACATATACACCCATTGTACTGCCATCACAACCAGACAGAGTCACATGCAGACAAACTGGTGTTACAACGTTAACAGCTACTCGGTCCAATTTATCTTGGCTTTGTTCGAGGGATTACACCGCTACGTCACAAAAACAAGCATAGCAATGAAATGATGTCAGCAGTAGCAGAAGGTTGGGCTTGAGGTTACAGAGAGTGACAATAACCCACCTGCAGCTAACAACACTCCCTTATTAACACTAACTGTGGATTATACTGTGTTTATGTGATGGAGAGAATCACATTTCCTCGAGAAAAAAATGTGTTCCTTCATTTTAGGTCCAGGTGTGTCGAATGTGTAAAGCCTTTAAAGTCAGATTATGAAGGAATTAATTTGATACTAATCCCCGACACCTCCCTCCCCTTTCCCACTCCCTCTGAGAGGTGGTTGATAACTTTCTTCCCAGGCTCCTCATGCTCATTATTTCTTTTCCGTGCACTTTGCCTCCCCCTAAATGTACAGTGTTATATTTTAAGTGACGATTCCACAAGGTACGCAAGAACCAGTAAACATATTTTTACACCAAATGAAATATCTGATATTTCATTTGGTGTAAAATCCAATTTCATAAGAACCTCCTCAGTGCTGTCGGTAAATCAAAAAAAATTGGTTTTACAAGCTGAGATGTGCTGAAAAGCAATCCAGTGTCTAAACCTACAATGTAATTTTTACACTTATATTGCTTCTTTTGGACTCCCGTCTTACTCTTTATGCTAAGCTCAATCATGGCCAGTTGAGGCTTTTTTTTGTTTGTTTTATTAATTATTTTAAGAGCATGTGTTTTCTTAAAGAAAATTATAAAAAAAAATTGACTTCTCTTTTCTCTCAACATTGACTGCAGCTGTGGTGCCTGACCAGAACAGACTATTCACAGAAACAGGACAAAATAGCTTATTTTGAAATGAATGATAATTAGGTTTAGGTCTGGTTCTCTCACAATAGCAGGGCTACTTTATTTTATGTACAAGTATAGGCAGCCCTGGAAGGACCATCTGCTAGTGCCCTGTTCTCAGCCAGGCCATTTGCACTGTAACCAGGACAAACAAGTCAGTGCAGCCTATGATCTGTGTGGCAGCTATCTTAACGGTATCAATAACAAATGTATGTACATGAAAAAACCTACAAAAGTGACAACCCTAAATGGGCCAAGCTAAGCCAGATAAACAGCCACAAGCCACGTGAACACACTGATATACGTACAGTAGTGGGACTCAGTGAAAGTAGGTCTGCGATAATACAAAAAAATCCTCCAAGGTGCACATGAGTGTGTGTGTGCTTGTGTGTCACTCTTGTGAAGTGTAAGTGCTAGTGTGCCCTAATTTACCTGTCCACAAGACACAGTGTTTGCTAGCCAGCAGCACAAACTCTGCATCACTGCCTACATTAACGGCAGCCATCATTCACAATCTGATGGGAAACAGCTCACTGTTACCACGGCAACCTGATGTACGCCTGCCAAATATTATTTGGGTACATGTCGTTACACTACCCCGAATCAAAGCCATCTCATTACTAAAAGATTAAGACACAGAAACGATTATTATGGTGAACTCAAGGTTTAGAGAAAAGGCAGATGAGTTGTAAGAGTTCTTCGGGGGGATAAAGAGCCACGTGTGCGCTCATTCAATCACTGTAACATAACCATGTTGTTTCATCTATAGAAGACCCCACATTCTGAGTGAGAAGGAAAGGATTACACAGTACTCACTCGTTTTTCGACATGAATTACATGACTGCCTTTTCATTCATTCAGCAGGACAAAAGCTTCGTCTCACTTCAGGGGCTGCCTCCTTTCGAGGGAGGGTCCTTCTTAAGGCTGAGTACTTCACATTGCACACAACAAAAAGTGTCCTTGCAGCAACGAAGAAACAGGTGCATCATTATTGGCCTATCCCAGTAATTCATTGTATGGCAGAGAGGAGTGTTTTTGAAGGAGGAGATAATGGCTGCCAAGAATGACAAAATGTCAAAAAACACACTTGTAAATATTAGCACCAGACAAATGGCTGTAAAAACCACTACATACAATTAATAAGCTGTACCACGTCCAAAGTTTTTATCTGTGTTTGGCATCATCAGACTGCACAATAAGCATAACGACAGCTGATGTCAGACTTGAAAGAATTTGGCAACCAGTTAATATGAAAACCTCAATCTGTGCCACACGATGGATTCCATACAGCTGAAAATACACAATGTTCCGTGTGCTATTGAGAAAGGAACCTGGACATTTTGTATTATCTTGTTGTCTATAATCTTTCACGACAGGCAGACAGACACATTGGTTTCAGGAGCTTAATCGTATTTCGGATCTGTATGCATGGTGATCAATACTAAGAAAGTTGTGTCTCTGTGTGTGTGTCTGTGACAGGCAAATATCTCGCTGACTGTTCGCCCTAAGATTTTGGATATGGGTTGAGCATGGCCTGATGGTGTGCATCCTTGATTTTTAAATTTTTTGGAGTAATTTAAATTTTTGCTGATTTATCACGCGGCACTTTCGCTGATTTATCACGCTGCACCAGGCAGCGCGTCTGACGGTGCGTCAGGATTGAGTGTCAACAACGGGCAGGCAGCGGCTCATTTCACATGGTTCAACGCAGAATATGGTGTTTTACTGAAACGATGAAGTCGGTGTCCATTCACCAATATGCGAGCACATATTTATTTAGCATAGCTTACCTGTTTCTAAAAGTAAGCTTGCGAGGCTACGATTAGCATTAGTGTAGCTGCTGTTTTGTGACTGTCAGCCACGCTGGAATCTCTTTACAAGGCGTATTTCATTTGCGTTGTGCCTAATGAGGTTGCACAGTGTTTGTATTATGTTAGCCTTTACGTTCCTTATCATGCATTAGCATAACTGAAAAATCTTCTTCAGCTCCCACTATAGGAATACATACGTCCTAGGGGTACAGCACTAGTGCATTTAATAAGACACAGTCACGCACGCACACAACCAGACATGTCGCTACAGGACAACAGTCGGAATGTCATCTACCAGGGAGGTTTCAGTGATATAAGGGACTGGGGAAATAATTAAGCTCCGTTAATGCTGATATTACTGATGTTGACCTTTGGCAAAATGTCTGTCCATTGCTGCGGAGAACTAGCATTCTCCTCAGATTTGTGGCGTTCCAGTTCCAAGTTGGGGTCTGAATTTTGAAATCAGACCCCATTGTCACTGAGCAAACACTTCAAAGCATTGATAGCTGTCAGAATCAAGAGCTAGTTCATACTTATGTGCTCAGTTAACATACCCTGGAAGAATGTGTGTTTTTTGGGGCCATTTTTCAGAGAATATGAATGATGGAACAAAAACCTTTCTTTCACTTATGTTTAGTGGTTGGTTGAAGCCATTTATCGTCCAACAGTTGTGTTTGCTCTTTTGACCCTGGATTCTGAGTCATGGGGAAAGCAAAAATAATTATCAAAGGATCTACGGGAGATGGTAGTTGAACTTTATAAAATTGGGAAAATTATATAAAAAGATATCCAAGGAATTGAGAATGCCAATCAGCACTGTCCAAACCCTATTTAAGAAGTGGAAAATTAGGGATTCTGTCGAAACCAAGCCACGGTCAGGTAGACCAACAAAAATTTCAGCCACAACTGCCAGGAAAATTGTTCGGGATACAAAGAAAACCCCACAAATAACTTCAGCTGAAATACAGGACTCTCCAAAAGAAAGTGTTGCGGCTGTTACAAGATGCACAATAAGGAGGCACTTGAAGAAAAATGGGCTGCATGGACGAGTCGCCAGAAGAAAGCCATTACTACGCCAATGCCACAAAGCAGCCCACTTACAATACACCAAACAGCACAGAGACAAGCCTCAAATGTCAAGAACAAAGTTATTTGGAGTGACGAGACCAAAACACAGCAGCCAACAAGGCCTATGATAAAAAATACACAATTCCAAACATTGTTGAATACCATACAGTAATAAGGCAAACATTTAGAAACACAAATAGCACAACTCACACCGAGTCGAATGCCAAAGGTAAAAATGTGTTTTTAAGACAGACTTAAAAACAGAAAGTGATTAGGCCTGCCTACTGTGAAGTGACAAACCATTTCACAATTTGGGAGCTGCTACCGCAAAGGTTCGATCATCCCTGAGCTTCAGCCTCCTGTTTTTTGGACGAAAGCCTGGATGGAAGCCTGGCTAATATTGACCGCTTTACAGTGAGGAAAAGGGAAAGCAAATTGTTATTCACCACTAAATCCTTGAACTGAACCACTAAATCTGGCTCTCTGCTGTCACAACAGAAGAGGAGTAAGAAAGAAAGGGAAACTCAGATCTGTGGTTCCCTGCAGCAGA